>NC_068448.1:59186581-59211581 GCF_023373465.1 Oncorhynchus keta | reverse complement strand
GAGAGACAGAAAGAAAGAGAGAAAGAGAGAAAGAGAGAAAGAAAGAAAGAGAGAAAGAAAGAGAGAAAGAGAGAGAAAGAGAGAAAGAGAGAAAGAAAGAGAATGAGAGAAAGAGAGAGAAAGAGAAAGAGAGAAAGAGAGAAAGAGAGAGAAAGAGAGAGAAAGAGAGAGAAAGAGAGAAAGAAAGAAAGAAAGAAAGAAAGAAAGAAAGAAAGAGAGAGAAAGAAAGAAAAAGAAAGAAAGAGAGAAAGAAAGAGAATGAGAGAAAGAGAGAGAAAGAGAGAAAGAAAGAAACAGAGAGAAAGAGAGAGAAAGAAAGAAAGAAAGAGAGAGAGAGAAAGAGAGAAAGAAAGAGAGAGAAAGAGAGAAAGAAAGAGAGAGAGAGAAAGAGAGAAAGAAAGAAAGAGAGAGAGAAAGAGAGAAAGAAAGAAAGAGAGAAAGAAAGAAAGAGAGAGAGAGAAAGAAAGAAAAAGAAAAAAAGACAAAAAGAAAGAAAGAAATAAAAAAAGAGAAAAAGAAAGAAAGAAAGAAAGAGAAAGAAAAAAAGAGAAAGAAAGAGAAAGAAAGAGAGAGAAAGAAAGAAAGAGAGAGAAAGAAAGAAAGAAAGAAAAAAAGAAAGAGAAAGAAAGAGAGAGAAAGGTTGAAAACAGAGTGGATGAAACTATAATAACAATAATAATAAGAGTGAGAGAAAGATAAAATAAAAAAATAGGAAGAAAAAAGAGAAAGAAGAATGAGAGAAAGAGAAAAAATAAAATTGAAAGTCAGAAAAGAGAAAAAAAGAGATGAAGGAGAGAGAGGAGAGAGAAGAGAGAGAACCCCCCCTCTCCACTCCAGCTAGACACCTATAATAATCCCAACTTGCAATTCCCTGAGCTCAGTGCAGAGCAGAGTGCACCAGTCCGCCATTAATACCACTTATCACCCTGACAGCAGGGCAATTATAGAGGGGCTGTAGCCAGGTAGACGGCCGCCACGGCCCTGAAATCACACACACACGCAGTGCATGCACACTCGCAACGTGCACATATACACTCACACAGACGCACCACAGCAAGATGTTTTATTAAACCTGGGTGGTTGATCATCAGCTGACATCACTGTTGACCCATTTTTTCATTTGACAATAAATTATGCTTTAGCCCATAGCATAATAGATATTGCGGCAGTGTATCTCAGCCCAAAGAATAACTGGAGACGAAGCACAATGAATGGGGCCGAATGGGGCAGAGGGAAGGACATACATACACGAAATGCAAAGAGCTGAAAGGCTCTGGAGAAATTAGCTTGAATCATGTTGTAATCTGAAGGTCAATGATTAACACTGGAGGACGGGCTACTGAGGGATCCCGGAGAGAGGAAGAGCCACACAAACACACAGAGGCACGCATCCACATAAAAATATATACAGTGGGGTCCATAATTATTGGCACCCTTGATAAAGATGAGCAAAAAAGACTGTATGAAATAAATAATACAAATACTGAGCTGTATTGTATGCATTTTTTTGTGTGAATTGTGTTCATTTATACCAATACAATTACTCAGAGAAAGAGATTGTGTTTGACAAGTTAAAAAGTTCAATAAGAAAAGATAGGGGTAAAAATGATTGCCACCCCTGTTTTCAATACTCAAGAACCTTACCCTTGCGAGGATAACGAAAAGGAGCATTTTTCTATATTTTAGGAGATTGAAGAACACATTGTGAGGGATCTTTGACCATTCCTCCATACAGATTCAATTCAAACCATGTTTTCAATGGGGTTCAAGTCCGGATGTAGATTTTGTGGACAATTAACAATTTCTTTGTGGATCTTGGGGTTATTGTCTTGCTGGAAGAGCCACTTGCAGCCAAGTGCCATTCTCCTGGCAGACATAACCAGGTTTTTGGATAAAACGTCCTGGTACTTAGTAATGTTCATGATGCCATTGACCTTGACAAGGGCCCCAGGAACAGTGGAAGCAAAATAGCCCCGTAACATCAAAGATCCACCACTATAATTAGGTATGAGGTACTTTTATGACTATGCTTCTGTTTCTCAACGCCAAACCCACTCCTGGTCTGCGTGGCCAAAGAGCTCTATTTTCATAGCACCAGTTCCAAAACAAGTGCCAATGGTGTTTATCAAACTCCAGGCGGTGCCATGGTCAGATAACATGAAAATAGAAATATTTGGTCACGCACACCAGTGGTGGGTTTGGCATCGACAAACATACACACGTTAAAACAATGCAGAATACATAATACTCACATTTCTGACCTATTTGAATGTGCAACCCTCTCAAATATTAATATAGCATACATTTCCTGTAAAAGAAAAATATATTATAGCTTTTGTGTTTTCACTCCAGGTGAAATTGCATCGAGGCATTAATAAAGATGAGATCTAACAGATACATAAATGAAAATCTGTGGGAGGGAGGGCACCTTCAGTACACTGTCTCGCCTCTCTGAAAGATTATTGTTGGTGTGAAAAAAAAGACAAGAAAAAGTCCAAGTAACACTCTCTATCTCTATATATATATATTTATTATCTCTCTCACATACATACATACATACATACATACATACATACATACATACATACATACATACATACATACATACATACATACATACATACATACATACATACATACATACATACATACATACATACATACATACATACATACATACATACATACATACATACATACATACATACATACATACATACATACATACATACATACATACATACATACATACATACATACATACATACATACATACATACATACATACATACATACATACATACATACATACATACATACATACATACATACATACATACATACATACATACATACATACATACATACATACATACATACATACATACATACATACATACATACATACATACATACATACATACATACATACATACATACATACATACATACATACCTCTTATCCTCTCTTCTCAAGGTAACATTAAAGAGCCTAGGCCGATACAGACACATTATAGACCCTCCTCTATCTATCTCCCCCGGCCAGCAGCAGCCCTGGCTAGCGCTTAGCAAATGTCAACAGAAAATAATGCACACACAAAGGCAATCTTATTTGTTCAAGAATCGCTCTAGGTCACAGCAATACACTGGGGCACACAGAGCTACACACCACACAGCTTCTCTAAGGAGGACTTTTTCTCTCTCCTCTATCTAGGAGGTACAGCAGGCAGCACCTGCGTTACACTCTCTAGAACACAGTCACTACACAGTTTCAATACAACATAGACCCATCTCTCCCTCTTAAAACGTGGCCTGATTAGCTTTGTGTTGTTTCTTTTCTTGTTCTTCTCCTAATAAATCAGTGCTTTGAATGCTCTGTATGATGAGTGGATTCCTGCACGTTATGAATCGTCAATATGCGCCAGGTACCTAATCTCCTAATTCATTGTTTCTATTATTATTAGCTAGCAACAGAAATGTGCAATTCAATAAAAGCTCCACACACCTCTAAGGGGTTTGCAATTTAAATGATTGCTTTTCCCTCAAAGAATTATTTTGTCACTACACACAGAGCTGTTCACCGTTATCTTTGTGAAATTAGTCGTTTGCATTCATATTCATGATGAGGAGGTAATACGGAAAATAATACCTTCCAGTCTTATCACGCCACTGATTTGATGTCTATAACAATCAGGAAGAGAAATGTCAACTGACAATTAGGTGGACAATAGAAGCCTTTGACAAACTACACAGAACCGAACTGCAGCTCCTGGTAATATTATGTGAAATCTGACATATTGCAACTGCCTGTAGGCACTGCCTATAGCCTTAGAAAACCATGGTTTAAAGTATTCGATAAAACCATTTGAAAAGTCACAAGATAATCAGAGGCTCATAACCATATTCAAGGCCACACTATCAGCACCAGGGACAGCAGTTATAGTAACGCTGCCTTCTTGTACAGTTCAGTACAAGTATCAGTACAGTATAACATTAGTATAGTAGATATTAACATATGCTGTGTACATAATTATTGTTATTAGCTGCTGTAGTTATGACTGGATCCAGACACAATGAAACTAGACCTGCAGCCCATATTCTCTCTCCGTTGCTCTCTCAGTACATATCAGAACCAGACCCAGGTGAGGCGAGGTTACGCCACGCACACAGGGTACCAGCGGTTACCAGCCGAGCCGTCACAGCTGTCAAAGCTGTCCTGCTGAGGTCTGCCTCAGATCAGCCAGGGGATATACAACAGCTGTACACAATACCCCCACAATGTATAACACAGGGGGGGAGGGAGGAATGTAGGCCTGCTCTTCACCCCCCACTTCTGTTATGTCACCTCCATCCAGAGTGGCAGGAAATGTGGTGTATGGAGAGAGAGAAGAGAGGGAGTGAGAAGGGGAAAATTATGCCATCATGTTAAAAAAAAAAAAACATTTGTTCTTCCTATTATTAGTCAGCAGTAACTATCATTAAATTGTTAAACTGACGTTTACCCAAATCTACAAACATCGCCCAATCAAAATAAACAGCAGAATCTTGCGCAAACAGATCACGTAGAAAACCTTGTGTTTTCAAGGTAATGTAATTCACCAGGATATCTACAATTCAACCCCATTAATCGTTCAGTGAAAGACACAGCAGTCATATTCCGCTGACCTGAATGGAAAGAACTATGAAGCTTAGGGCATTGTTTGCACTTCCTGACACAGAATGGCAAACCGACGTGGGTTCCATTGACACATTTTCCCCCCTAAATGGTGGAAACTGGGAGTTAAATGAAATGAAAGGAGCCATGGTGGAGCCGTGGTAGGGGTGGGAGCAGCAGGCATTTAAGGAGCTGTCAGGACAGACAGGTATGGGGTTATAATGAACATCCTGCTTTTAACACACTCACCTGTCACCTTAATTGCTTTAACTGTCAAAGTGTTCATGCAATTAAATGTCTAGCTTTTTATCGGGGGCGGGGGAGTGGTGGTGGGGGAATGAGAGAAATATACTTTATATTCAAATCAACAATTTAAATAAACAATTTAAAAAGTACATTCATTATCCAAATTAAACAATCATAATTTTTATATATTTTTTTAAACTAGGCAAGACAGTTGAGAATAAATTCTTATTTACAATGTCAGCCTAGGAACTGCCTTGTTCAGGGGCAGAACAACAGATTTTTTACCTTGACAGCTCAGGGATTTGATCTAGCAACCTTCCGGTTACTGGCCCAACACGCTAACCACTAGGCTACCTGCCGCCCCAGTAATGCTTTGTGTTTGTGAGAATAAAACAGAAAACACTCAAACAACCAAGTCACACAATCATCAAGCAAGTCACCATTCAACAAAATCAAATAATTCAAATCTTGCTTCTCTCACTGACTTCACCAACACACTATCTTCGACACATATTTCTACGTGAAGGAAAATATCATTTAGACTCCAATGATGATAATAGTTGCCAACTGCAGAGGACAGCAGAGAGCAGTAAGTGATTTGATGATGTGAGCTCCACACCACACAGACTATGTGGTCAGTAATAATCCCACAATTAGCCCAATAGCCCTGACACCTGATCAGCGTTATGAGAGCTACAGCCACTGAACACAGTGGGCAGGCTACTAACTCCAGACCCTACGTCAGATCACAGCCAGGGAGAGACAGTAGGAATGAAATTGTATTTGTCACATGCTTTGTAAAACAACATGTGTAGACAAACAGTGAAATGCTTACTTACAGGTCCTTTCCAACAATGCAGAGGTTAAGATAAAAAAAAAATAGTAAAATTAAATAGAAAGTGACATGAGGAATAAATACACAGTGAAAAATTAATAACAAGTGACAGCAGCATGGAGGTAATTGAGGTAGCGATGTACATACTGTATAGGTAGGGGTAATGGGACTAGGCAACAGGATAGATAGGCAGTAGCAGCAGTGTATGTGGTGAGTGCGAATGTGTGTGTGTGTGTTTGTTTGTAATCAGTATGCATGTGTGCCTGTGATGTGTGTGTGTGTGGGCGTATTTAGTCGGTGTGTATGTGTGTGTTGGGATGTCAGTGTAAGTAAGTGTGTGGGTAGAGTCCAGCGCAATGCTCCCTCTAAACTGCGCCCGTGCACAGCCGCTCACCTACTCCAGGACTGCACAGAAACGCAAGAGATTGAACTTCCCTGAGTTCACCCAATTAGTTTGCACTATATTAAACGTTTTTTCTGTGATCGATAATTAAAGGGCCAGTGTTGTATTTTGAGACTGGCTTGAATATGCAAATAAACCAATAGGGAGAGGATTAGCCTACATTGTCTAATTCTCTGTATGGTAATATTTTTTTTATTTTGTAACATGATTTATTGCATCATACAACACAATGCAATGTACAGTCACCTATTTTACCCATGGTGTTACAGACCAAGTAAAAAAAGAAATCACAAATTCATGTCAAACCCTTCATATTGTAAAAACGTTTTTCAAAGTTTCATGCAATAGTCCTGTATTGAACGCCACATATTGGCTACTGTAGGCTATACTATAGAAATCAAAAGCTATTTCCATGTGAAAATGTTCTGGGATTCGCTCTATTGGTTTTGTTGGTAGGCCTACATTATGATCAAATAGCCACAATAGGCTATTGGCTACTGTCTAAAACTAAGGGTACAGCCTCAGTGTTCATTGTAAACATGCACCGGAAGTCGTACAAAATTCTCACAAAACTTCCACTCAAAAGACCCCAAATTTGCTCAGTGCCCCCAAAAAATTGAGGGAACATTGGTCCAATGTGTGTGCATAAAGTCAGTGCAAGAGAGTTAGTGCAAAAATAGGTAAATGCAGGTAGTCCGTGTAGCCATTCAATTAGCTATTTAGCAGTCTTGTTTCACAGCTTTATGGCTTGGGGATAGAAGCTGTTCAGGGTCCTGTTGGTTCCAGACTTGGTGCACTGATATTGCTTGGGTGGCTGGAGTCTTTGACAAGTTTTTTTGGGCCTTCCTCTAACCCCGCCTGGCGTAGTGGTCCTGCATGGCAGGGAGCTCGGCCCTAGTGATGTACTGGGCCGTACTCACCCCCCTCTGTAGCGCCTTGTGGTCGGATGCCTTGCAGTTGCTGTACCAAGTGATGATGCAGCCAGTCAATAGAACAATGCAGAACATTTTGAGGATCTGAGGCCCCATGCCAAATCTTTTCAGCCTCCTGATGGGGAAGAGGTGCAGATGTGCCCTCTTCACAACTGTGTGGATGTGTGTGGACCATGATTATTCCTTAGTGATTATAGCACAGGAGGTTGGTGGCACATTATTGGGGAGGACGAGCTTCTGATCATGGCTGGAGGGGAATCAGTGGAATGATATCAAATACATTGTACATAGTTTCCATGTGTTTGACGCCATTCCATTCGCATCGTTCCAGATGGATGATTGTGATTCCTTAGTGGTGATAGTGCCCTGTGCGTAGGACAGAACCATGGCATGGCAGTGGAGCACAGCATAAAGAAAATTGTACATTTTCAAAATATATATATATTTAGACCCATACTCTCTAACAGTTCACTTTTTACATTGCTTAACTTTAAGATTAGGATATTTTTCTAGCTCCCACACTTTGCAAGAATGTCATTACAGACCTAAGAATGATTGCAGAGGGAGTGTGGCATGAAGTGTGTGTTTTTAAAATGTGCAAATGTTTTGTTTTAAGTTTCCTAAGTGCCCACATACCAGAGGGTGAAATGGGAGTGAGGCAATAACATCCAGATGGAAAATGAAACATTTAAATATAAAGAGAGTGGGTTTTAATGAAATACAGAGCTAAAGACAAGACAACGATTTTCATCTTATAGAGTCGTTTGACAAGATAATGGTTATGACCACACGGCTGAGAAGGCCTTTCAAATACCATCCAAATATGCCCCACGGGGATGGATACAGGAATTCAATCAATTGAAAAATGGCAGCAAAAACAAATATGGTCTCAATATCGTAAGAGAAAAAATATATATATAATATATATATATTATATATATGCCCTATTCTTAAATGATACAAATGTCATTCTATTCGGTCAGTGTTTGAAAATGAGAAGCCTGAATAGGGACATTTCTCAATCTCTCCAATGTTTCCGCCTTGATTTCCAGGTTTCCAACAATGAAAGAAATCAAGTAAAGAAATACCCATCATCTCCCAACGATGGGGCATTGACAAGGGTCGTTCAAAGTACACCCAAGGTCTCTGTGTTTTCTTGAACTGCAATTGAAATTCATATAGCTATTCAACAAGGCCCGAGCTGCATCCACAGCATAGTGCTCACTGGCTAGTTCATCACTCATAGCCCAGTACAGCCGCAAATCAAAGGGAAAGGAGATGAGCGATGGGCGGCAGTACATACACAGATTCAGAGTCACACTCTTTCATTTAAGGCAACGACAGCCATCCTTCAGAGTAGGGACACCGTATGATATTGCCCTCTCCTCCTCCCATGACCGACAGTTTTTCCCTTTACACTGTGTGATGTGTATTGGGAGTGTATAATGTGAATATACAGCATCTCTGCAATTCAAGTGTATGCGGAGGCATATTCTGACCTTCACATTGACCCTGTGCCACACACACATAGTGGTTCCTCATTTAAAAGTTGCATCATCGTATGCTGTGATATGCTTCGATGAGTCGCAGTGACTGCCGTTAATGCCACAGTCCTCATGCCTCCTTGCAGCATGCCTATGGCACGTTCACGCAGATGAGCAGGGACCCTGGGCATCTTTCTTTTGGTGTTTTTCAGAGTCAGTAGAAAGGCCTCTTTAGTGTCCTAAGTTTTCATAACTGTGACCTTAATTGCCTACCATCTCTAAGCTGTCTTATCGACCATTCCACAGGTGCATGTTCATTAATTGTTTAAACCCTTTACGATGAAGATCTGTGAAGTTATTTAGATTTTTACAAATTATCTTAGAAAAGACAGGGTCCTGAAAAAGGTCTGTTTCTTTTTTTTTGCTGAGTTTATTTCACACGAGATCATGATTCCACATGTGTAGTTTCATGTTATCACATGTTGCTTTTACATGCGATCACATGTTATCACATGAAATTCATGTGTTTTTTCTGTAAAGGCACACCCACACAAACCCTCTGTCCCTCTTCCCTCCGTTCTACCCCACTATCCCAGGGGACACGGGAGCTCGAGGGAGGATGTGGAGGTGGTTTACCTTGCCCGGACTCCTGTGTGCTACTAGGGTTACCAGTAAGGTGTTAGAATGGAATGAATGAAAGGCACTATGAACACAGCTAACAGGTGGACTCTCTTGTGGAATGTGGAACAACCCCAGTAAACAGTGAAAAAGAGCCAGTGTTCTGTTCAGTGTGGGCACAGACCAGAGAGAAGCAACCTTTAACCGTTAAAGGAATAGGGACTACTAGATAAGGACACTACTGCATGTGTGCCACTGTGTCACCATTAACGACTGGAGGACGATATGTGTTTTATTATACACACTTAAAATTCACTGACAGTGGCCTAAAAGCTGACATTTGTTTTTGCTCGTGTTGTCTATAAATGAATAAATACTAAATAGCATAAAAAATATATTTTTTGGGATTGCGGACCCTCTACAAATCAATGAGGTATAGTTCAGTAAGAATCAAAATTGTAGAACTGCTTGGCTGTATATCCCTCACACATTTAACATTTTATTAATTTAGCAGACAGATTTTTCAACTAATCGGCTCGGGGGATTTGAACCAGCAACCTTTTGGTTACTGGCCCAACGCTCCTAACCGCTAGACTATCTGCCGCCCACACAATATGTAGCTTGAACATCGCTCTTTCTGTTATCACCGCCAGGCAGTGATACAAGTGATGAGATATCTATCTTCTCTCACAAGCTGGGATGTATTGTATCGTAATCCATTAGTCCTACACTTCCCTCATTCTCTCTGACATTTTGGGGGAAATATGCTCTTTGAAGAGCGGGGTCTCCCGACCCCTATGAAGTCACTCAGCACACTGAAAAAACATAATTTAAGGATTTACAATTTATATCCACTCCAATATTTCTGTTATTGCCTAGATGTATACTCTAGCACTAGCCTTTGGGTGAAAGGTTTACGGGGATAGGCGGTGAATATACCAGCTCTGATTTGCTTCACCTTAAAGGTGGTGGAGTGGAGCTAACCTTGTTAACTCAAGCAATTAAAGTCGTGTCATATACTCGTATTCAGGCTATTACCGATGGAACAACCAGGAACAAATACAATTGAGAAAGAATATAACCTCCTACATTTTGCCATTATTGACTTATATATCTGCTATTGGTTGGTTGTACACTACACAACACTGCAGTCTCTATATTGTTCATTGACACTGAGAGACCAGAATCTGAGTACAAGGACAGTTGCTTAAGCAAACGGTTCACAGTACCATCGTCAAATTCAAAAACGAATATAAGTATCATGGAATGTATTTGTAGTGTACAACTGACCAACAGCAGATATATAAGTCAATAATGGCAAAATGTAGGTTATAGTCTTTCTCAATTGTATTTGTTCCAGGTTGTTCAAGCGGTAATAACCTGAATAGGAGTATATGACACGACTGTAAAGGAAATAAATGTACTGTGTTGTGCCATTATATTGCTCATCCAAATATTTATATATTCTTAATCCCATTCCTTTACTGACATTTGTTAGATTTGTGTGTATTGTTGTGAAATTGTTAGATATTACTTGTTAGATATTACTGAACTGTTGGAGCTAGAAACACAAGCATTTCGCTACACCCGCAATTACATCTGCTAAACACATGTATGTGACCAATAAGATTTGATTAAATTTATAGCAAGAGGTTAGCTGAGCAGTAACCATGGAATATGCCTATGATGTGACTGGCAATTAGCCATGTTCTTATTGTGTTTGTACAACCTTATTATGCAGCTGCATGTTCTTATTGTGTTTGTACAACCTTATTATGCAGCTACATGTTCTTATTGTGTTTGTACAACCTTATTATGCAGCTACATGTTCTTATTGTGTTTGTACAACCTTATTATGCAGCTACATGTTCTTATTGTGTTTGTACAACCTTATTATGCAGCTACATGTTCTTATTGTGTTTGTACAACCTTATTATGCAGCTGCATGTTCTTATTGTGTTTGTACAACCTTATTATGCAGCTACATGTTCTTATTGTGTTTGTACAACCTTATTATGCAGCTGCATGTTCTTATTGTGTTTGTACAACCTTATTATGCAGCTACATGTTCTTATTGTGTTTATACAACCCTATTATGCAGCTACATGTTCTTATTGTGTTTGTACAACCTTATTATGCAGCTGCATGTTCTTATTGTGTTTGTACAACCTTATTATGCAGCTGCATGTTCTTATTGTGTTTGTACAACCTTATTATGCAGCTACATGTTCTTATTGTGCTTGTACAACCTTTTTATGCAGCTACATGTTCTTATTGTGTTTATACAACCTTATTATGCAGCTACATGTTCTTATTGTGTTTATACAACCTTTTTATGCAGCTACATGTTCTTATTGTGTTTGTACAACCTTATTATGCAGCTACATGTTCTTATTGTGTTTGTACAACCTTATTATGCAGCTACATGTTCTTATTGTGCTTGTACAACATTATTATGCAGTTACTGCATTACTACCCTGTATATATTGCTACAAGTGGAGATTCTGGTATACACTTAATGTGACAATAGAAGTTGGCCTATTTATTTAATATGCAAGCCATGTCCCTGTGTAGTTGTATTCATAGCATTCCTGTTTGTTAGGGGAGCAAGGGGCCTTCTCTCCTCTCTCGGCTAGGCCTAATGAAGGCACATGTCAGAAGTCGGTCTACCTCACACGCGCGCACAGAGACACCACACACAGTCCTAAGGACCAGGACACCACCGCACAGACAGCCTTACATCCCTCTGATCAGTAGCAGATGAAGGCTCCCGCATTGATCTTTGATGTCCTACATTATTAGCTTTTAGGAAACCTGAATATTTCATCAAATTGTGCTGCTCCGCTCAGTAGGGGGTCCTTTGAGGAGGAATCACAATCAGCTGAATGCAAAATAGGAGGGCAGCTTTGCCTGGCTGAAATGACTTCTCAGCTTTGTGTGTGTTTGAGAGAAAGATAAAGGGAGAGAGGGAGAGAGGGAGAGAGAGAGAGAGAGAGAGAGTGAAAGAAAGTAAGAAAGAAATAAAGAAAAGGGATGTATAGAGAGAGAGAACAGACACACACGATAATCTGAACTATTGGTACAGCCAATTGGTACATTGTCGATTAGTTGTAATTCTGGCTAATAAACAGGCAATTATTCATAAAGGAAAATTAATTAATTTCTATTTTGATTATGTTTGTGTCTCCCTGATGATACATTTATCTCGGAGCTGTTTCAATTTCTCCAGGAATTATGTTCATTTACATGCAGCTCTCTAATCCTATTCTATCTGGTTTTAATGAAGCTAAGGGGATTAACTGAGATGGTCTCCTCCCAACACACTGCTTTCTACTCTCCTGCCATCTGATCATAGCGTGAAAGCTCAGTCTAATGTATGCTGAACTGTGCACTGTAAAACCATGAAACATGTGACACGTTTATAACCTAAATGTCTGTGTTTAAAACATAAAAAGTGCTCTCACCTTAAACACTGCCATTTATAATGCAAAATTAAAACAGTCAGCTTTTTCCCAGTCAGTTTCTAACGAGGAGAACACCTATATCTTCGAAGTGTTCTGATTTTAAACATTAGTGTTAACTTTCCCATCGTCCTCTTTAGAGTGCATTTAGCCATCAGAAATTGATGTGACATTTACATACCTTTTATTCAGATCAGTGTTAGGAATGTCTGTCACCATAACTACTACTGTCCCCAATTGCTTCAAATGTCCACCATTGTTCCTGCACCCAAAACTGCGAAGGTAACTAAAACTAAATGACTATCGCCCCTTGGCACTCACTTCTGACATCATGAAGTGCTTTGAGAGGCTAGTTAAGGATCATAGCACCTCCACCTTACTCAACACACTAAACCCATTGCAATTTGTATACTGCCCCAATAGATCCACGGATGATGCAATCAACATTGCACTGCACACTGCCCTATCCCACCTGGACAAGAAGAATACCTATGTAAGAATTATGTTCAGTGACTACAGCTCAGCTTTAAGCCCTCCAAGCTCATCATTAAGTTTGGGGGTCTGAACCTCTCCCTTTGCAACTGGGTCCTAGACTTCCTGATGGGCCGTCCCCAGGTGGTGAATGTAGGCAACAAACATCCACTACGCTGATCCTCAACACAGGGGCCCTACAGGGGTGCGTGCTCAGCCCCCGTCTGTACTCCCTATTCAACCATGTCGTTTGCAGACGACACAATGGTGGTAGGCATGATGAGACTGCCTACAGGGAGGAGGTAAGGGCCCTGGAGTTGTGCCAGGAAAATAACCTCTCCCTCAATTTCAATAAAATGAGGGAGCTTATTGTGGATTTCAGCAGACAGCAGAGGGAGCATGCCCCCATTTCCCATCAACGGGGCTGCAGTGAAGAAGGTGGAAAGCTTTGAGTTCCTCGGCGTACACATGACTGACAATCTGAAAATGGTCCACCCACATAGACAGCATGGTGAAGAAGGTGCAACAGCGCCTCTATAACCTCAGGAGACTCAAGAAATTTTGCTTGGCCCCCCAAGACCCTCAAACTTTTTACCATTGAGAGCATCCTGTTGGGCGATATCAGCACACGGCAATTGAACCGTCCGCAACTGCAGGGATCTCCAGAGGGGGGTGCACAACATCTACAGCACCCGGTGTCACAGGAAGGCCAAGAAAATCATCAAGAACCTCAGCCACCCCAGCCACGGCCTGTTCCCCCCACTATCATCCAGAAGACGAGGTCAGTACAGGTGGTCCTTGTTTGGGAACACACACACACCAAAGCACGCAACAGGCTGACCAATATAAGGCTTGAAAAATTGGTGGCCATCCGGACAAATTTGAGGCTGCCAACAGGCCATCCTCAACAAGGTTGGAAAGTGACAGTGAAGATGAGGCCTCAGAGTCTGATGTTCAAGAGGTGGACATTGAGGAGGTCCAAGGAGAAGACTTGGAAGCCTGAGAGGAAGTTTCTAGACTATCATTTTACAGATGTATGTTGAAAACATTTTTGGGAGATGCGATGGATCATTCATTTTTCCCTTTCTTTTGTTGTTCAGTGAAATCATCCCATGTGAAGCGTCAACTCATTTAATTACAGTTCAATTCATAATTAAATCATTTTAAAAATGTATATTGGAAGGATTTCATAATTTGCAATTATGTCTACTCATGATAAGGTAAAATGTTTATGTTTCTGTCTCCATATGATATTGTAAATATATCCAATACAAAAAACATCTACATTTAAATGATATTTGTTTTAATTTGCATATATTCCCGTTAATTGCCACGGAAGGTTTCCACCTCTGAATATTCCCCAAAACGTGCAACCTTAATGAGGTCAAAGGAATTGTCCATAGAGCTCCGAGACAGGATTGTGTCGAGGCATATATCTGGGGAAGGGTACCAAAACATTTCTGCAGCATTAAAAAGGTCCCCAAGAGCACATCATTCTTAAATGGGATATGTTTGGAGGCAAAGATGAACGGAGCAAAGTACAGAGAGATGAAAACCTGCTACAGAGCACTCAGGACCTCAGACTGGGGTGAAGGTTCACCTTCCAATAGGACAACAACGCTAAGCAGACAGCCAAGACAATGCAGGACTGGCTTCGGGACAAGTCTCTGAATGTCCTTGAGTATCCCAGCCAGAGCCCGGACTTAAACCTGATCGAACATCTCTGGAGAGACCTGAAAATAGCTGTGCAGCAACACTCCCCATCCAATCTGACAGAGCTTGAGATCTGCAGAGAAGAATGGGAGAAACTCTCCAAATGCAGGTGTGCCAAGCTTTTAGCATCATACCCAAGAAGACTTAAGGCTGTAATTGCTTCCAAAGGTGCTTCAACAAAGTACTGAGTAAAGGGTCTGAATACTTATGTAAATGTAATATTTGCGTTTTTTATATTTAATAAATTAGCAACCATTTCTAAAAACCTGTTTTCACTTTGTCATTATGGGGTGTTGTGTGTAGATTGATGAGGGGAAAAAACATATACATATTTATACTCCAGACTAATCTTTCTACATTTCTCAATTCCATTCTGTTACTTTTAGATGTGTGTATTGTTGTGTATTGTTAAATATTACTGCACTGTTGGAGCGAAGACAAGCATTTCGCTACACCCGCAATAACATCTGCTAAATACAGTATGTGTATGCAACCAATAAAATGTGATTTTAGCACAATTGAACAGGACATTTAATTCAAGAAATAATTTCAATCACATGGTGTTGTTGTTAGTCGACTGCTCATGTGGCCCATGAGCAAGGATTTTCAGACCACAATGTTGAGGATAACCAGACTATAACTAAGACATGGTTGTTGCATTCAATAACGTCTATTCCTGAAACCTTCAACAAGTGATTGTCTACGTGAATGCGTTTCAATTCAACGGAAACCCTTTATGACCACATATTATACATTTCATAAGGCCTTCTATCACGAACAATCTATCACATTCACTCAAAAAGCATGCTGGGAAATATGCAAATACAGCCTTACACTCTACAGCGTTAAAATGACACCCCCAGTATTTAGTGTTTAAAACCTAAACACCTTGTGCTGAATAAACATCTTCATGTGTTTAAAAAGTGTTACAGTGAATAAACATATTCTGGTGTTTACGATCTAAACACTGACACGTTTTCATTGAAATTCTAAATACCTTGACGAGTTTAAAAAGGTGTTATAGAAAAGTGTTTAGCTATGTGTTCAGATCCTAAACACTTGGTTTTAGTGTGGAATGAAACATACATTAAATCAAAATGCATAGATCACACAAGAAGTAAAAACAGCATTCATAACCCTCAGACTCTAGATCATGGAAACCAGACACTGTTACAATAATCATGTTAAGTGTCTTCCATCATTAAAACCAGTTTTTTACAATGTAAAATGTGTTAAATTGTCTAACATGAAGGCAGATAAACAGCTATGTATATCTGAAGTGATCTAAAGCAGACAAAATTAAATCTTCATTCAATCATCCCTGGAGCAATGTAATTATTGCATGCCCCGAATTCCATGTGCATTTTAAATAAAACATATATTGATGGAACAAATTGCTGTATTCAAGCTCACATCAAACAATCCTGAGCAACAACAGCCAATCTAAACTCAGCAAAAAATAAACATCCTCTCACTGTCAACTGCATGTGTAAATATTTGTAGGAACATAACAAGATTCAACAGCTGAGACATAAATTGAACAAGTTCCACAGATTTGCGACTAACAGAAATTGAATAATGTGTCCCTGAACAAAGGGGGGTCAATAGTAAGTCAGTATCTGGTGTGGCCACCAGCATTAAGTACTGCAGTGCATCTCCTCCTCATGGACTGCACCAGATTTGCCAGTTCTTGCTGTGAGATGTTACCCCACTCTTCCACCAAGGCACCTGCAAGTTCCCTGACATTTCTGGGGGGAATGGCTCTAGCCCTCAACCTCTGATCCAACAGGTGCTCAATGGGATTGAGAACCGGGCTCTTCCCTGGCCATGGCAGAAAACTGACATTCCTGTCTTGCAGGAAATCACTCACAGAACGAGCAGAATGGCTGGTGGCATTGTCATGCTGGAGGGTCATGTCAGGATGAGCCTGCAGAAGGGTACCGTGTGAGGGAGGAGGATGTCTGTAACGCACAGCGTTGAGATTGCCTGCAATGACAACAAGCTCAGTCCGATGATGCTGTGACACACCGCCCCAGACCATGACGGACCCTCCACCTCGATCCCGCTCCAGAGTACAGGCCTCGGTGTAACGCTCATTACTTCGACGATAAACGCGAATCCGACCATCACCCCATGAGAGATAAAACCGCAACTCGTCAGTGAAGAGCACTTTTTGCCAGTCCTGTCTGGTCCAGCGACGGTGGGTTTGTGCCCATAGGCGACGTTGTTGCCGGTGATGTCTGATGAGGACCTGCCTTACAACAGGCCGACAAGCCCTCAGTCCAGCCTCTCTCAGCCTAATGTGGACAGTCTGAGCACTGATGGCGGGATTGTGTGTTCCTGGTGTAACTCGGGCAGTTGTTGTTGCCATCCTCTACCTGTCCCGCAGGTGTGATGTTCGGATGTACTGATCCTGTGCAGGTGTCGTTACACGTGGTCTGCCACTGCGAAGATGATCAGCTGTCTGTCCTGTCTCCCTGTAGCACTGTCTTAGGCTCCTCACAGTACGGACATTGCAATTTATTGCCCCGGCCACTTCTGCAGTCCTCATGCCTCCTTGCAGAATGCCTAAGGCATATTCACGCAAATGAGCAGGGACCCTGGGCATCTTTCTTTTGGTGTTTTTCAGAGTCAGTAGAAAGGCTTCTTTAGTGTCCTAAGTTTTCATAACTGTGACCTTAATTGCCTACCGTCTGTAAGCTGTTAGTGTCTTAACGACTGTTCCACAGGTGCATGTTCATTAATTGTTTATGGTTCATTGAACAAGCATGGGAAACAGTGTTTAAACCCTTTACAATGAAGATCTGTGAAGTTATATAGATTTTTACGAATGAGGGTCCTGAAAAAGGGATGTTTCTTTTTTTGCTGAGTTTATGCTAGACATCTTTAAGTGTTTTAATATCAAATCGCAGGATATGCGCTTTGGTGGGACAAATTAAACATTGACTGTGTGTTAGGTGTTAGGTGTGTGTGTGTGTGTATCAAATCACATTTTATTGGTCGCCTGGATATGTTTATTTTTGCACCATTCCATTGTAGATTTTGCTTTATGTCTTGGATCATTGTCTTGTTGGAAGACGAATCTCCGTCCCAGTCTCAGGTCTTTTGCAGACTCCATCAGGTTCTTCCAGAATGGTCCTGTATTTGGCTCCATCCATCTTCCCATCAATTTTAACCATCTTCCCTGTCCCTGCTGAAGAAAAGCAGGCCCAAACCATGATGCTGCCACCACCATGTTTGATACGCCAAACATAACGTTTTGCATTGTTGCCAAAAAGTTCAATTTTGGTTTCATCTGACCAGAGCAGCTTCTTCCACATGTTTGGTGTGTCTCCCAGGTGGCTTGTGGCAAACTTTAAACAACACTTTTTATGGATATCTTTAAGAAATGGCTTTCTTCTTGCCACTCTTCTACAAAGGCCAGATTGGTGCAATATACGACTGATTGTTGTCCTATGGACAGAGTCTCCCACCTCAGCTGTAGATCTCTGCAGTTCATCCAGAGTGATCATGGGCCTCTTGGCTGCATCTCTGATCAGTCTTCTCCTTGTATGAGCTGAAAGTTTAGAGGGACGGCCAGGTCTTGGTAGATTTGCATTGGTCTGATACTCCTTCCATTTCAATATTATCGCTTGCACAGTGCTCCTTGGGATGTTTAAAGCTTGGGAAATCTTTTTGTATCCAAATCCGGCTTTAAACTTCTTCACAACAGTATCTCGGACCTGCCTGGTGTGTTCCTTGTTCTTCATGATGCTCTCTGCGCTTTTAACGGACCTCTGAGACTATCACAGTGCAGGTGCATTTATACGGAGAGTTGATTACACACAGGTGGATTGTATTTATCATCATTAGTCATTTAGGTCAACATTGGATCATTCAGAGATCCTCACTGAACTTCTGGAGAGAGTTTGCTGCACTGAAAGTAAAGGGGCTGAATAATTTTGCATGCCCAATTTTTCAGTTTTTGATTTGTTAAAAAGGTTTGAAATATCCAATAAATGTCGTTCCACTTCATGATTGTGTCCCACTTGTTGTTGATTCTTCACAAAAAAATACAGTTTTATATCTTTATGTTTGAAGCCTGAAATGTGGCAAAAGGTCGCAAAGTTCAAGGGGGCCGAATACTTTCGCATGGCACTGTAAGTCCAGGAGTAAAAATGTCCTTGACAAGTCACATAATAAGTTGCATCAACTCACTCTGTGAGCAATAATAGTGTTGAACGTGATTTTTGAACGACTACCTCATCTCTATACCCCACACATACAATTATCTCTAAGGTCCCTCAGTCGAGCAGTGAGTTTCGAACACAAATTCAACCGCATAGACCAGGGAGGTTTTCCAATGCCTCGCAAAGAAGGGCACCTATTAGGAGATTTTTTTAAAACAAAAAACAAAGCAAACATTGAAAATCCTTTTGAGCATAGTGAAGTTATTAATGACCTTTGGATGTTGTATCATTACACCCAGTCACTACCAAGACACAGGCGTTCTTCCTAACTCAGTTGCCGGAGAGGAAGGTAACCACTCAGGGATTTCAGGGAGTTTAATGGCTATGATGGGAGAAAACCGAGGATGGATCAACAACATTGTTGTTACTTCACAAAACAAACCTAATTGACAGAGTGAAAAGAAGGAACCCTATACAGAATAAAAAATATTCCAAAACATGCATTCAGTTTGCAACAAGGCACTTAAGTAAATGTGGCAAAGCAATTAAATTGTCAAATCCAATAAAACGTATTACTGAGTACCGCTTTCCATATTTTCAAGCATAGTGGTGGCTGCATCATGTTATTAGAGACTTACCCACAAAGACAGTAATCGTTATGGACTGGGGAGTTTTTCAGGATAAAAAATAAATTGAAGGCAAAATCCTAGACGAAAACCTTTCCACCAGACACTGGGAGAAGAATTTACCTTTCAGCAGGACAATAACCTAAAACACAAGGCCAAATCTTTCATTTTACTAGGCAAGTCAGTTAAGAACAAATTCTTATTTTCAATTACGGCCTAGGAACAGTGGGAACAGGGGCAGAACGACCGTGTCAGCTCGGGGATTCGATCTTGCAAACTTTTGGTTACTAGTCCAATGCTCTAACCACTAGGCTACGCTGCCGCCCCAAATCTACAGTGGAGTTGCTCACCAAGAAGACAATGAATGTTCCAGAGTTACAGTTTTGACTTAAATCTACTTGAAAATCTATGGCAAGACCTAAAAATGTTGTATACCAATGATCAACAACCAATTAGACAGAGATTGAAGAAATATGAAAAGAACAATGGATAAATGTTGCACAATCCAGGTGTGGAAAGCTCTTAGAGACTTACCCAGAAAGACTCAGCTGTAATCACTGCCAAAGATACTTCTTCAAAGTATTGACTCAGTGGTGGTGTAAGAGATATTTCTATATTTCATTTTCAATAAATTAGCAAAAAATGTCTAAAAGCATATTTTCACTTTGTCATTATGCGATATTGTGTGTAGATAGGTGAGAATTATTTAAATTAAATGTTCAATTCAGGCTGTAAAACAACAAAATGTGGAATAAGTAAAGTTGTATCAATACTTTCTAAAGGCACTGTATATATGAATTGGGTAATGTGTGACCAGTGTGTGTGTGTGTGATAACCACTGGCCACTAGTTTAGCCTCTGAAGGAAGAGGTTTCTCCCACTGACAAATTAATACCTCAGAGTACAATGCTGAATGGTGGCAATAAACTCATTCGTCCAATAATGAAGAATGACTTTTAATCCCCTCCTCCCCCTGCATCGTTGCCACATCTGTGACTGTTGCCATGGTGACCCGAAGGCTGAAGCCTTACCTCATTGCTTCCCGAAGTGCTCCGCGCTCGCTCAGAGTTGTGTGTTTGATGTCATCAAAATTGTTCTCCAGCGTCACGCAGCTCTACGTGTGTGTGAAAAAGAGAGAGAGAGAGAGAGAAGGATGAGTGTTTGTTTGTTTGTCTGTTTGGTGTCTGATGCGTTTCATTGATCGTAGGGCTAATACCCTGTCTTAATCCACTTCAATACCATCGCAGCACACCAAGCTTTTAGGAAAAGAGAATCAAATGTATTCTTTATGCAAATTGCACTTTAGCTCCAAAACCCGGACTTTGTTGTGAATGAATCATCAAATACTGGCATTGCAATGTTATTGGTCCAGCGGATCATTTAAACCACCGCACGTCATCACCCTCCTCTCTCTTGGGGTCGGGGTGAGCCGTTGTCATGGCATCGGCCCTATCAAATCCCCGGGACCCCTCCGGAGCGGAGATGAGCCTGGGGTAGGGGACAGACTGAGCCAAGGAGAGAGAGAGAGAAGCCTGGACGTTATTGACACGCTGACGATTAGTGAGGAAGGAACCTCTGCCCTCCTGCCGCCACCGGCCAGATAACCACTCAGCTCGGCCTAATCTCCCTCCCTCCCTTCTCAAGAAGTGTGTGTGTGCGTATATGTGTGTGTGTTCAGACCCCACTCAGTGACCACAGGCCACAGAGTCTAATCCCTTACTCATACTCAAGAGCTGGATCATACAGGCCCGGATGTTTGTCTTTAATAACACATTCTGAACAATACAAATCAACTCTCCAACCCTGCCCACTGCCATTCAGTACCACAACAAAGCAAAGAAAGTCAGGTAGCCTCAGACCTTGCAGTGCTAAATTGTCCTCTTAGATGACACCACCATACTGTGTAGTGTCTATGTATACCTGATTTGCACCATGACTGTACACAGTATCACCACTCCTCTATGAGCGACAGCCCTTACTACATAAATGGAGTGATGTTTATTCAGTTATGTACAAATGGTTGGATGATGGCATGGCCATTTACGGCAATTACGTTTGTTCAGCAAACTACTTGCAAGACAAAGCCTGAGGATATCCAATTCAAATACCCATTGACTTGTAGCTCGGTTGGTTATTAAAACTATTGCTGCATTACAAGATCGATATAATCTTCGAGCTTCATCCATAAAGTGTGAAACTAATACACCTATACCAGAAGGAAGGGATTTTATCCATAAAGATAATGATCATCTCCCTAAAGTGATTCTACTGGAATTGGTTACAACGTGAGCCCTGTGGTGGTAATGTTCACAAGCGCTAACTCGCTTATGTTCTTCGCACAAAACGAAATACGGAAGGCCTGCATTTTTACACCTAATAATTAGGAAAGCTCTTCAATTCTTTTTGACACCTAATTTACATGATTGAAAACCAAAAGTGCAAGTAGGTGATTTTCCCAATTGAGTATTTCAATAATTCGATGGGAATAACAAATGTTCTCTTTCATTTCGTTGTTCAAACAATAAAGAAATAAAAATGAGATGGAAATGTGCGTTGTTTGAGTTGTTTGAGCGTGTCTGAATGACAAGGATATGTTTCAAAAACAATTTGTGCAAGCTATTTTTTTTATTTTTATCTGTCCTCTGGGCAAGGGATGGAATACTACATTAATAAGTCATATTCATTCAAAGGCGTTGTGAACGTGTCACAAACGCATCGGAACGTCATACCATTATGAGGGTACTAATATTGAAACTGTTAAAAAAAATGTAGATCTGAGTGAAGATCTGAGTGAAGAAGTAGTTAAGCTATTGTTCCTTTTTTGGAAATAATGATTGATTTTCCTCATGTTAACCTTCAAGCGACCAACATAAGAGCAGAATAGTGGATAACATAAAGGGCATTGAATCTGGCATATTGTATGGCACACCACAACTTTGTCAGATATTCATTCCATTCTAGCAGCAGCACGTGCCAGTTAGCGATGAGACCTCGGGGGATTCCGATATGAAGCGGAACACAGCTATTAGCTTGTCTTGTGAGATTTATTCATTTTCATATCAGATAACGGTGATTAATCTCAGGCCATTAGGAGAGATATACCCCACCCCTCTTTATGTCTACCATAAGATTTTAAACCCCATAACATACATACCTACCTACCAACCCCCTCAAAGTTGCACTAACACACAGGCAGAGCCATCTAAACAACAAATCCTCAAATGCAAATGTCAGACACACCTACAGTACCTACCTTTATATACCTAATAAAACACATTCCAAAATCTTAGGAGGGGAGAATATTATATTCCAATTATGTCACGGCCAATGTATTTACGCCATAAGCTTAGTGTTCTATTATACATTCAGAAGAATGAAAAGGTCCTTGGAGGGAAGAGAGAAGAGAATTACGGGGAGCTTCTATTAACATCAAATCTTAACATAATTCCTTTAATCTCCCCCACCCCTCGGTAGGAGCGGCTTAGGCAGGGTAGTGCTTGTGTTGTAATACTCCATGTATCTGCTGGTTAATCCTACGATGGAAGTGGGGAGGGAGAGAGGGCCACTGCTGGGATTACCAGGGGGGTCTGTGTGTTTCAACTGATAAAGCCCATCGATCACAACCACCCCCATACATACCACTCTACAGCTCCCCGACTAACACACACACCTCTTTGTGTTCTCTCTCTCTCGGTCTCTCTCTCACACACACACCACACAAAGTGTGCTCCACCCTAATGTGGTGCTGCAGCCTGCTGACATTTGATCAGGCAGAGAGAATCAATGTCTAGGTTGATCAGTGTCGTGTAATTATCCAGAGGTAGTCAGAGATAACGAACCAGTCGTTTACACAGTATCTGACTCACTGGCTCACAACACAATGACCTGCTTTAACCCAGGCAAGACACACACACACACACACACACACACACACACACACACACACACACACACACACACACACACACACACACACACACACACACTTTAACTCAGTCCACTGTGTCAATATTCCATCCCAGTGCCCCCTGTCGATCACCCCATGCTGGTGCATGTCTTACCAGGGACTGAGAGGATGAAGAGATCAGGGATTAAATCACTAAAGTGATGGAAAATATGCTCCAGTAAATATGTGTCCACATTTACCAGAGACAGTCTTATAGATTTATCTGTAAAGGATAAATGAGTGATGAATTTCCACTCGCAAAAAGTCGAAAAATGTCATGTTCAGCTCTCATCTCAGCTAATCTCTCACTAACACCAAAATCAACATTAGGCCATCGCCAACAATCTGTGGGCCACATGTGGAATCCTTCCGCTCCAATGATGAAGTACACTCTTCTGTTCTCTCAAAATAAAACATGTCACATTATTTGAACTAAAACGACGAGATAGCCACACAGTTGTAACTACTAATTAGGTGATTGCAGCACGATAAACAATTTGAGTCCATTTCTTTTGTTTTGATGTCTTCATATATTTCTTAATATAAATGAATCTCCTTTTTTTCCCCGACATGCAATGCATTTAATGAACAATCCGTCTTCACACTGCAGAACTATTAGAGGCATGACCCATTTACTTTTATCACAATGTGATGGAGTGGAGCATTTGCTCCTCGTTTTACTCAATTTAAATCCCTTCAATAGTGACAAATAAACCTGGCAAAAGCACTAATGTGGTCTCATCCATAATATTGTGTGAGAAGACAATTATATCACATGTAAAGATTAGAATACAATACATCTCCTGGCAGAGAAGACCTGCTGTTAAAGATTACACCTGGCCAAAAAGACCACTGATTATGATTATGATGCTTTTAGCCCTGAAGAGGTGAGACATTGGATATCATTGTCACTGAAAAAAACTTGAATGCTTCAAATTCTCAAACAAAGATGCGTCTCCAATTTCAGCCATTCTTACATACTGTACGTGATCAATATTGTTGTATAGTTCCCAATGCAATATAAATACGTTCGACAGCCTCATGTGTTGTCTGTATTGCAGAACATCCTCAGTATCTTTAAGTGTTATTTTTTGTTGTTGGTGTACACAAATACAACTTAACTTTCAGACTAACAGAAACCTTCATTTAATTCTAAAATGTTATTCCAGTGTCTGAAAGCCTTAATTATCATTTTGGAAAAATGTCTGAGAAACCATCACTCTTTAATTTATGCATATCACAACAAAAAAAAATATATATATATATATATAAATAAAACGAAGGCAAGATTACATTTCTTTCCTTAAGACTTTGATTGCGATCAGAATGAAAATAACCGTTTAAAAATATGCTCGTTTTTTTTTCTTTCCTTGTTTTTATTGGACCTTGACTGTGACCGGGGTACTGAGTGATGATTATGAAAGGCAATTTAAGACATTTAAC